>NC_039295.1:1411459-1423959 GCF_003368295.1 Carassius auratus
CATTTCCTATTATCAAACACTCATAAAAATCTTTGCTTTATAGGTTTGCTCGTTCTTTCAATTTATTTCTGTTCACAGTCAATCTGATCATTACTGTATTAAGTTTCAAATATTTCTACTGTATAGTTTTGGAGAAAACTGAAGCCAAAATCAACCCCAAGCATCTAAGTGCATAAGCACTTTACATCATGTCCCATTTTCAAACACTCATAAAAATCTTTGCTTTATAGGTTTGCTCGTTCTTTTTGTTTATTTCTGTTTACAGTCAATCTGACCATTACTGTATTAGATTTCAAAGATTTCTACTGTATAGTTTTGGAGAAAACTAAAGCCAAAATCAACCCCAAGCATCTATGTGCATACGCACTTTACATCATTTCCTATTTTCAAACACTCATAAAAATCTTTGCTTTATAGGTTTGCTCGTTCTTTCAGTTTATTTCTGTTTACAGTCAATCTGACCATTACTGTATTAAGTTTCAAATATTTCTACTGTATAGTTTTGGAGAAAACTGAAGCCAAAATCAACCCCAAGCATCGAAGTGCATAAGCACTTTACATCATGTGCCATTTTCAACCACTCATAAAAATCTTTGCTTTATAGGTTTGCTCACTCTTTCAGTTTATTTCTGTTTACAGTCAATCTGACCATTACTGTATTACGTTTCAAATATTTCTACTGTATAGTTTTGGAGAAAACTGAAGCCAAAATCAACCCCAAGCATCTAAGTGCATAAGCACTTTACATCATGTGCCATTTTCAACCACTCATAAAAATCTTTGCTTTATAGGTTTGCTCACTCTTTCAGTTTATTTCTGTTTACAGTCAATCTGACCATTACTGTATTACGTTTCAAATATTTCTACTGTATAGTTTTGGAGAAAACTGAAGCCAAAATCAACCCCAAGCATCTAAGTGCATAAGCACTTTACATCATGTGTCATATTCAAGCACTCATAAAAATCTTTGCTTTATAGGTTTGCTCACTCTTTCAGTTTATTTCTGTTAACAGTCAATCTGACCATTACTGTATTAGGTTCCAAATATTTCTACTGTATAGTTTTGGAGAAAACTGAAGCCAAAATCAACCCCAAGCATCTAAGTGCATATGCACTTTACATCATGTCCCATTTTCAAGCACTCATAAAAATCTTTGCTTTATAGGTTTGCTCGTTCTTTTTGTTTATTTCTGTTTACAGTCAATCTGACCATTACTGTATTAGATTTCAAAGATTTCTACTGTATAGTTTTGGAGAAAACTAAAGCCAAAATCAACCCCAAGCATCTATGTGCATACGTACTTTACATAACTTCCTATTTTCAAGCACTCATAGAAACATTTGCTTTATAGGTTTGCTCGTTCTTTCAGTTTATTTCTGTTTACAGTCAATCTGACCATTACTGTATTAGATTTCAAAGATTTCTACTGTATAGTTTTGGAGAAAACTAAAGCCAAAGTCAACCCCAAGCATCTAAGTGCATAAGCACTTTACATCATTTCCTATTATCAAACACTCATAAAAATCTTTGCTTTATAGGTTTGCTCGTTCTTTCAGTTTATTTCTGTTTACAGTCAATCTGACCATTACTGTATTAAGTTTCAAATATTTCTACTGTATAGTTTTGGAGAAAACTGAAGCCAAAATCAACCCCAAGCATCTAAGTGCATAAGCACTTTACATCATGTCCCATTTTCAAACACTCATAAAAATCTTTGCTTTATAGGTTTGCTCGTTCTTTTTGTTTATTTCTGTTTACAGTCAATCTGACCATTACTGTATTAGATTTCAAAGATTTCTACTGTATAGTTTTGGAGAAAACTAAAGCCAAAATCAACCTCAAGCATCTAAGTGCATACGCACTTTACATAACTTCCTATTTTCAAACACTCATAAAAATCTTTGCTTTATAGGTTTGCTCGTTCTTTTTGTTTATTTCTGTTTACAGTCAATCTGACCATTACTGTATTAGATTTCAAAGATTTCTACTGTATAGTTTTGGAGAAAACTAAAGCCAAAATCAACCCCAAGCATCTATGTGCATACGTACTTTACATAACTTCCTGTTTTCAAACACTCATAAAAATCTTTGCTTTATAGGTTTGCTCGTTCTTTCAGTTTATTTCTGTTTACAGTCAATCTGACCATTACTGTATCAAGTTTCAAATATTTCTACTGTATAGTTTTGGAGAAAACTGAAGCCAAAATCAACCCCAAGCATCGAAGTGCATAAGCACTTTACATCATGTCCCATTTTCAAGCACTCATAGAAACCTTTGCTTTATAGGTTTGCTCGTTCTTTCAGTTTATTTCTGTTTACAGTCAATCTGACCATTACTGTATCAAGTTTCAAATATTTCTACTGTATAGTTTTGGAGAAAACTGAAGCCAAAATCAACCCCAAGCATCGAAGTGCATAAGCACTTTACATCATGTCCCATTTTCAAGCACTCATAGAAACCTTTGCTTTATAGGTTTGCTCGTTCTTTCAGTTTATTTCTGTTTACAGTCAATCTGACCATTACTGTATTAGATTTCAAAGATTTCTACTGTATAGTTTTGGAGAAAACTAAAGCCAAAATCAACCTCAAGCATCTAAGTGCATACGCACTTTACATAACTTCCTATTTTCAAACACTCATAAAAATCTTTGCTTTATAGGTTTGCTCGTTCTTTTTGTTTATTTCTGTTTACAGTCAATCTGACCATTACTGTATTAGATTTCAAAGATTTCTACTGTATAGTTTTGGAGAAAACTAAAGCCAAAATCAACCCCAAGCATCTATGTGCATACGTACTTTACATAACTTCCTATTTTCAAACACTCATAAAAATCTTTGCTTTATAGGTTTGCTCGTTCTTTCTTTCAGTTTATTTCTGTTTACAGTCAATCTGACCATTACTGTATCAAGTTTCAAATATTTCTACTGTATAGTTTTGGAGAAAACTGAAGCCAAAATCAACCCCAAGCATCGAAGTGCATAAGCACTTTACATCATGTCCCATTTTCAAGCACTCATAGAAACCTTTGCTTTATAGGTTTGCTCGTTCTTTCAGTTTATTTCTGTTTACAGTCAATCTGACCATTACTGTATCAAGTTTCAAATATTTCTACTGTATAGTTTTGGAGAAAACTGAAGCCAAAATCAACCCCAAGCATCGAAGTGCATAAGCACTTTACATCATGTCCCATTTTCAAGCACTCATAGAAACCTTTGCTTTATAGGTTTGCTCGTTCTTTCAGTTTATTTCTGTTTACAGTCAATCTGACCATTACTGTATCAAGTTTCAAATATTTCTACTGTATAGTTTTGGAGAAAACTGAAGCCAAAATCAACCCCAAGCATCGAAGTGCATAAGCACTTTACATCATGTCCCATTTTCAAGCACTCATAGAAACATTTGCTTTATAGGTTTGCTCGTTCTTTCAGTTTATTTCTGTTTACAGTCAATCTGACCATTACTGTATCAAGTTTCAAATATTTCTACTGTATAGTTTTGGAGAAAACTAAAGCCAAAATCAACCCCAAGCATCTAAGTGCATAAGCACTTTGCATCATGTGCCATTTTCAAGCACTCATAAAAATCTTTGCTTTATAGGTTTGCTCGTTCTTTCAGTTTATTTCTGTTTACAGTCAATCTGACCATTACTGTATTAAGTTTCAAATATTTCTACTGTATAGTTTTGGAGAAAACTAAAACCAAATTCACCCCAAACATCTACAGTAAGTACATAAACACTTATCCAGTTACTTTTCAGGAATTCGAGCTGCGTCGTAGCGCTTTGGGGAAAGTCCCTGACGAGACCTACTCTGAATATCGTGTGCAATCTTGTCCAATGGACGGGCGTGGCGTCACGGAGCGGGGTGACGTAGCGACCAGGAAGCTATATAAGCACGTGCCGTGCAGCTGGCTTCAGCTTCAGCAAGCGCTCTGTGTGTGCATGTCAAAAGTCTGTCCCGTTGGTCCTATTTATTGTTGTCTGTCCCTAGCCATTAAAACATCGCTAAACAGCTCAATATGCCTAAAGCAAAGCAAAAGACCAAACATATAAAGGGCGATTCCAAGCCACATTACAGATTGTTTGTTCCTCCCTGCCCTCGCTACATTACGAGCGGGGATACACACAGTCTGTGCGTGTCTTGCCTGGGACCGAAGCATGTTGAGTCGGCTCTCGAGGGGGCCGACTGTCCGCATTGCGAGCGATTGCCAATGCGGACGCTTCGATCCCGGAGGGCTATCTTCGAGGAGGGAGCCTTCACCAGCGTTCCTCGCGATAAATTAAAAATCGAATGGCCTGCAGAAAAACATACTGAGCCGCAGAAAAGCAAGCTAGATGAACGCTTTCTGCGGCCGAGGCAACCACCTCCACGCCGGAGTCTACCCTTTTTTTTTCCGATCTCCATGACGAGTTATCGAGATCGTGGAAGCACCCATATTCTACCCGCCTCTTTGGCCCCGATTCACTATACTATGGCAACGTGATGGGGCTGGGAGAGCACGGTTATAGAACGATGCCACAGGTCGAACAGACGCTCGCGGGCTATCTGTCACCCGGCTCGGCATCGTCCCTAAAGGCTCCGGGGTTGCCCACTAAGCCGCTGCGAGTTACATCATCGCTTGTGGGCAAGGGTTATGTGGCAGCAGGTCAGGCTGGGGCTTGCCTTCATACTATGGCAGTCCTACAAGCTTATCAGGCCGACCTGCTGGGAGATGTCGATGAGGGCGGTCTATGGCAGCCTTAGTGGCCGCGGAGAGGCATTTGTGGCTGACCCTGTCGGAGATAAAAGAAAGAGACAGGGTATGCCTTCTGGACGCCCCGCTTCAAGCCTCGGGCCTGTTTGGCGACACAGTCGACACAGTCAACACTGTCGTCGACAGGTTCCAGGAGGCACGCAAACAGGCGGCGGCATTCCAGAATTTCCTCCCTCGTCACTCTCGTGGTGCATCTGGGAGATCACCACGCCACATACCAGCTCCTCATACCAGGAAGCGCAAAAACAGAGTGTCGCCGCTCGGGTTCCCCCACGACGGGACCGAGGGCCTCAGCGATGCCCTGAGTCGGGGACTTCCAAAGTAAAAAGGCCAGATTTAAGAACAGTCATCGAGGCCCGGAAGTCCTCGACGAAAAGATCCTGACGCCAGGGTCCAGAGGGTAGCCCCTACTGGGGTAGAGCGCGGTCCACCTCAGTGCCCTCAGGAGGTCGGTCTGCCAACCCTGCCAGAGTTTCAGGGCGCAGCGGCCTCCAGCGAGCACTACTCCCAGTTATTTCCGCCCGTGAGCGCAGCGGAGCTGGGATGCTCGCCGCCCCTTCGGGGGCCTCTTACACCAGAGGTCAGTCTTGAGAGACTGATTGCCTTAGTAGATCATTTAGCAGCGTGGAAGCTACTGCCAAATGTATCTCATTGGGTCCTGCGTACAATAGAAAAAGGCTATTGCATTCAGTTCGGTCATCCACCACCGAAGTTCAACGGGGTTACACCGACTGTGGTCGGCCCCCGGCAGGCTCTGGTTATGGAACAAGAAGTGAATATCCTATTAAGGAAGGAGGCCATCGAGGTGGTCCCTCCTCTAGACAGGGAATCCGGATTTTACAGCCGGTATTTCATAGTTCCAAAGAAGGATGGGGGGTTGCGTCCGATCATAGACTTACGTCACCTGAACTGCTCAGTTATGTCACTGAAGTTCAAAATGCTCACTGTCAAGCAGGTTGTAGCTCAAATCAGATCCGAGGACTGGTTTGTCACAATAGATCTCAAAGACGCATACTTCCACATATCCATCCTTCCACAACACAGGAAGTTTCTGAGGTTCGCTTTCGGGGGCAAAGCTTATCAATATCGAGTACTTCCCTTCGGCCTTGCACTCTCACCCTGCACGTTCACGAAATGTGTAGATGCGGCTCTGGTATCCCTCCGTATGCAGGGCATCCGCATTCTAAATTATATCGACGATTGGTTGATCCTAGCTCAATCAGAGCAGATGGCGGTTCGACATCGAGATGTCGTTCTCGCACACATGGGGGAGCTGGGTTTGAGACTAAATGCCAAGAAGAGTGTACTTTCTCCAGTTCAGAGCACCACCTATCTAGGCGTAGTGTGGGATTTGACCACGATGCAGGCACGTCTGTCTCCTGCTCGGATCAAGTCGATCCTCACATCAGTCGAGAGAGTCAAAGAAGGCCAGTCACTCACTGTCAAACAATTCCAGAGATTGTTAGGGATGATGGCAGCTGCGTCCAACGTAATACCTTTTGGCCTGCTGCACATGAGACCCCTACAGTGGTGGCTCAAGTCCAAGGGCTTTTCCCCCGAGGGGAAATCCACTTCGAGTTATCAAGGTCACGCGCCGATGCCTTCGTGCCTTAGACACGTGGAAGAAACCTTGGTTCTTGAATCAGGGCCTGGTGCTGGGATCTCTTCGTCGCCGTGTAACAGTAGCGACAGACACGTCCCTCTCCGGTTGGGGTGAGGTCATGAGTGGCCACCCTGCCCGCGGTCTGTGGAGTGGTTGCCATCTGACATGGCACATCAATTGCCTAGAGATGTTAGCAGTCTATCGAGCATTAAAATATTTCCTCCCAGACCTGAGAGGTCACCATGTGTTGGTGCGCACCGACAACACATCAGTGGTCTCTTATATCAATCACCAGGGGGGTCTGCGCTCACGCCCCTTGTACAAGCTGGCATACCAGATCCTTCTCTGGTCCCAGGGCAAACTCCTCTCGATCAGAGCAGTGTATATTCCTGGGAGATTGAATGTGGGAGCAGACATACTGTCGAGGCAGGGGCCGAGGCCCGGGGAATGGATGCTTCACCCCGAGGTGGTGAAGCAGATATGGAGAGTGTTTGGCAAAGCTCAAGTGGACCTCTTTGCGACTCAAGAGACATTGCAATGTCCCCTCTGGTTCTCTCTAGTTCATCCAGCTCCTCTGGGACTGGACGCTATGGTACAGACCTGGCCGAGGCTTCGTCTGTACGCATTTCCCCCTATCACTCTGCTCCCGGGAGTTCTGGCGAGAGTACGCCTGGACGGGGTCCGTCTTCTATTAGTAGCCCCGTTCTGGCCGGGCCGAATATGGTTCTCAGATCTAGTCTCACTCCTCGACGGCTCTCCGTGGGAGATACCGATCAGGAAAGACCTACTCTCACAGGCGCAGGGCACGATAATTCACCCTCGCCCGGAGGTGTTCAAGCTGTGGGTGTGGCCCCTGAGGGGGCACAACTGTTAGCAGCTGGTCTCTCAACCGAGGTTGTTGAGACCCTCCTCCAGTCCAGAGCTCCCTCTACGAGGAAATTGTACTCCCTGAAGTGGAAACTTTTCACTTCATGGTGCAGAGATCGCCACCTGGACCCTGTTAACTGCCCAGTTGGTACAGTTCTGGAGTTTTTACAAGCTTGGCTCTCTGCGGGGTTATCCCACTCCACCTTAAAGGTGTACGTGGCGGCCATAGCTGCTTTCCATGTCCCTTTCAATGATCAGTCAGTGGGTAGACACCCCCTAGTTACACGTTTCCTCCGCGGTGCGCTGAGGCTAAGACCTCCAGTACGGTCCCGTGTTCCCCCCTGGGATTTGGTTGTGGTTCTAGAGGCTCTCTGTAAAGCTCCATTCGAGCCAATACAAGATATCTCAGATAGACATCTGACACTTAAAACTGCCCTGTTACTGGCAATCACCTCACTAAAAAGAGTTGGAGATCTCCAGGCCCTCTCGGTGGCCCCTACTTATCTAGACTTTGCCCCTGGTATGGCCAAAGCATTCTTATACCCTCGAGCGGGTTATGTTCCAAAGGTTCCCTCTGTAACACCACAACCTATCGTACTGCAGGCCTTTTGTCCTCCTCCCTTTCGGGAGCCAGACCAAGAGAAGCTAAACTGTATGTGTCCAGTGCGAGCACGCATACGTCCACAGAGCTGCCCTGTGGAGAAAATCCGACCAATTGCTTGTTTGCTACGGTCCTACTAACAAGGGTTCTCCTGCCACCAAGCAGACCCTTAGTCGTTGGATAGTCGAGGCTATCAACGTCTCTTATGAGTCCTCTGGTCTTCCCCCTCCTTTGGGGGCCAAGGCTCACTCTACTCGGGGTATGGCGGCTTCCAAGGCCTTCTTAGCAGGTGTGTCCCTCTTGGACATCTGCAATGCTGCGGGGTGGTCCACGCCCTCTACATTTGTCAGATTCTACGATCTTGATATGCGAGCCGCTCCGGGCTCTTCTGTTCTCTCGCCTTAGCTGTGCTCTACGGATACACACTAGGCAGGGATTTGGTAGTCTGGCAGCGTGGGCACATCGTTCCCCAAAGCGCTTCGACGCAGCTCGAGTTCCTGAAAAGGAACGCCTCAAGGTTACGTATGTAACCCTAGATCCTTGAAGGAACGAGACGCTGCGTCGCAGAGCCATACTCCCGGCACCCCTGCCGGCGCTTGCTTCCCTACTCGAAGCTGAAGCCAGCTGCACGGCACGTGCTTATATAGCTTCCTGGTCGCTACGTCACCCCGCTCCGTGACGCCACGCCCGTCTATTGGACAAGATTGCACACGATATTCAGAGTAGGTCTCGTCAGGGACTTTCCCCAAAGCGCTACGACGCAGCTCGAGTTCCTGAAAAGTAACTGGTTAAGTGTTTATGTACTTACTGTAGATGTTTGGGGTGAATTTGGTTTTAGTTTTCTCCAAAACTATACAGTAGAAATATTTGAAACTTAATACAGTAATGGTCAGATTGACTGTAAACAGAAATAAACTGAAAGAGTGAGCAAACCTATAAAAGAAAGATTTTTATGAGTGCTTGAAAATGGCACATGATGTAAAGTGCTTCTGCACTTAGATGCTTGGGGTTGACTTTGGCTTCAGTTATCTCCAAAACTATACAGTAGAAATATTTGAAACTTAATACAGTAATGGTCAGATTGACTGTAAACAGAAATAAACTGAAAGAACGAGCAAACCTATAAAGCAAAGATTTGTATGAGTGCTTGAAAATGGCACATGATGCAAAGTGCTTACGCACTTAGATGCTTGGGGTTGATTTTGGCTTTAGTTTTCTCCAAAACTATACAGTAGAAATATTTGAAACCTAAAACAGTAATGGTCAGATTGACTGTAAACAGAAATAAACTGAAAGAACGAGCAAACCTATAAAGCAAAGGTTTTTATGAGTGGTTGAAAATGGGACATGATGTAAAGTGCTTATGCACTTCGATGCTTGGGGTTGATTTTGTCTTTAGTTTTCTCCAAAACTATACAGTAGAATTATTTAAAAATGAATACAGTAATGGTCAGATTGACTGTAAACAGACATAAACTGAAAGAACGAGCAAACCTATAAAGCAAAGGTTTTTATGAGTTCTTGAATATGGGACATGATGTAAAGTGCTTATGCACTTCGATGCTTGGGGTTGATTTTGTCTTTAGTTTTCTCCAAAACTATACAGTAGAATTATTTAAAAATGAATACAGTAATGGTCAGATTGACTGTAAACAGACATAAACTGAAAGAACGAGCAAACCTATAAAGCAAAGGTTTTTATGAGTTCTTGAATATGGGACATGATGTAAAGTGCTTATGCACTTCGATGCTTGGGGTTGATTTTGTCTTTAGTTTTCTCCAAAACTATACAGTAGAATTATTTAAAAATGAATACAGTAATGGTCAGATTGACTGTAAACAGAAATAAACTGAAAGAGTGAGCAAACCTATAAAGCAAAGATTTTTATGAGTGCTTGAAAATGGCACATGATGTCAAGTGCTTATGCACTTAGATGCTTGGGGTTGATTTTGGCTTCAGTTTTCTCCAAAACTATACAGTAGAAATATTTGAAACGTAATACAGTAATGGACAGATTGACTGTAAACAGAAATAAACTGAAAGAACGAGCAAACCTATAAAGCAAAGATTTTTATGAGTGTTTGAAAATAGGAAGTTATGTAAAGTGCGTATGCACTTAGATGCTTGGGGTTGATTTTGGCTTTAGTTTTCTCCAAAACTATACAGTAGAAATCTTTGAAATCTAATACAGTAATGGTCAGATTGACTGTAAACAGAAATAAACTGAAAGAACGAGCAAACCTATAAAGCAAAGATTTTTATGAGTGTTTGAAAATAGGAAGTTATGTAAAGTGCGTATGCACATAGATGCTTGGGGTTGATTTTGGCTTTAGTTTTCTCCAAAACTATACAGTAGAAATCTTTGAAATCTAATACAGTAATGGTCAGATTGACTGTAAACAGAAATAAACAGAAAGAACGAGCAAACCTATAAAGCAAAGATTTTTATGAGTGCTTGAAAATGGGACATGATGCAAAGTGCTTATGCACTTAGATGCTTGGGGTTGATTTTGGCTTCAGTTTTCTCCAAAACTATACAGTAGAAATATTTGGAACCTAATACAGTAATGGTCAGATTGACTGTTAACAAAAATAAACTGAAAGAGTGAGCAAACCTATAAAGCAAAGATTTTTATGAGTGCTTGAATATGACACATGATGTAAAGTGCTTATGCACTTAGATGCTTGGGGTTGATTTTGGCTTCAGTTTTCTCCAAAACTATACAGTAGAAATATTTGAAACGTAATACAGTAATGGTCAGATTGACTGTAAACAGAAATAAACTGAAAGAGTGAGCAAACCTATAAAGCAAAGATTTTTATGAGTGGTTGAAAATGGCACATGATGTAAAGTGCTTATGCACTTAGATGCTTGGGGTTGATTTTGGCTTCAGTTTTCTCCAAAACTATACAGTAGAAATCTTAGAAATCTAATACAGTAATGGTCAGATTGACTGTAAACAGAAATAAACTGAAAGAACGAGCAAACCTATAAAGCAAAGATTTTTATGAGTGCTTGAAAATGGGACATGATGTAAAGTGTGTATGCACTTAGATGCTTGGGGTTGACTTTGGCTTCAGTTTTCTCCAAAACTATACAGTAGAAATCTTAGAAATCTAATACAGTAATGGTCAGATTGACTGTAAACAGAAATAAACTGAAAGAACGAGCAAACCTATAAAGCAAAGATTTTTATGAGTGCTTGAAAATGGGACATGATGTAAAGTGCTTATGCACTTAGATGCTTGGGGTTGACTTTGGCTTTAGTTTTCTCCAAAACTATACAGTAGAAATCTTTGAAATCTAATACAGTAATGGTCAGATTGACTGTAAACAGAAATAAACAGAAAGAACGAGCAAACCTATAAAGCAAAGATTTTTATGAGTGCTTCAAAATGGGACATGATGCAAAGTGCTTATGCACTTAGATGCTTGGGGTTGATTTTGGCTTCAGTTTTCTCCAAAACTATACAGTAGAAATCTTAGAAATCTAATACAGTAATGGTCAGATTGACTGTAAACAGAAATAAACTGAAAGAACGAGCAAACCTATAAAGCAAAGATTTTTATGAGTGCTTGAAAATGGGACATGATGTAAAGTGTGTATGCACTTAGATGCTTGGGGTTGACTTTGGCTTCAGTTTTCTCCAAAACTATACAGTAGAAATCTTAGAAATCTAATACAGTAATGGTCAGATTGACTGTAAACAGAAATAAACTGAAAGAACGAGCAAACCTATAAAGCAAAGATTTTTATGAGTGCTTGAAAATGGGACATGATGTAAAGTGCTTATGCACTTAGATGCTTGGGGTTGACTTTGGCTTTAGTTTTCTCCAAAACTATACAGTAGAAATCTTTGAAATCTAATACAGTAATGGTCAGATTGACTGTAAACAGAAATAAACAGAAAGAACGAGCAAACCTATAAAGCAAAGATTTTTATGAGTGCTTGAAAATGGGACATGATGCAAAGTGCTTATGCACTTAGATGCTTGGGGTTGATTTTGGCTTCAGTTTTCTCCAAAACTATACAGTAGAAATATTTGAAACGTAATACAGTAATGGACAGATTGACTGTAAACAGAAATAAACTGAAAGAACGAGCAAACCTATAAAGCAAAGATTTTTATGAGTGTTTGAAAATAGGAAGTTATGTAAAGTGCGTATGCACATAGATGCTTGGGGTTGATTTTGGCTTTAGTTTTCTCCAAAACTATACAGTAGAAATCTTTGAAATCTAATACAGTAATGGTCAGATTGACTGTAAACAGAAATAAACAAAAAGAACGAGCAAACCTATAACGCAAAGATTTTTATGAGTGGTTGAAAATGGCACATGATGTAAAGTGCTTCTGCACTTAGATGCTTGAGGTTGATTTTGGCTTTAGTTTTCTCCCAAACTATACAGTAGAAATATTTGAAACTTGATACAGTAATGGTCAGATTGACTGTAAATAGAAATAAACTGAAAGAACGAGCAAACCTATAAAGCAAAGGGTTGATTTTGGCTTTAGTTTTCTCCAAAACTATACAGTAGAAATATTTGAAACGTAATACAGTAATGGTTAGATTGACTGTAAACAGAAATAAACTGAAAGAACGAGCAAACCTATAAAGCAAAGGTTTTTATGAGTGCTTGAAAATGGGACATGATGTAAAGTGCTTATGCAC